>NC_069499.1:1008505083-1008520083 GCF_027579735.1 Bombina bombina | reverse complement strand
GTTGAGTCAGGGGCCCCAAAATTTCTAGTGGCGGCCCTGCCTACGATATTGGCAGCTGAGGCTTGGGAGGTCATTGAGCAAGATCACAGTGGGACTTAGTTTGATATTGGCGCCGAGAGTGGAGCTGATATGTGTGCTTATAGTGTGCCAGTAATGTTTAAGCAGGGGGCAATGCCAGAAAATATGGGTAAGGGATCCGATCTCCCCACAGTGTCTCCAGCATAGGGATGATGCTCCCGGAAAAATATTATGAAGCCTTAGGGGGGAAAGGTACCAGCGTATTAAAATTTTGTAATTAAGTTCGACTAATACTGGTGAAATGGATGACTTTTTTGTCAATAAACATATGTTGTTCTGCTGCTTTTGAGTGAATGTAATATTGAGTTCCTTCTCCCATAGGGCCACGTACGAGGGTGAGAGTGGGGGAGAGGTATTCTGTAGTATTTTATGAATCAGGGAGATATGTGATTTAAGGAGAGAAGGGATGGTGCATAGCATTTAAAATGGTGTAAGAGGACTTATTAGAATTGACTTATATGGGGAGGTTAACAGGGCGTGTCGTACTTGAAAGTAGGAAGGTGTTTATTAAGGTGCATAGCCAGGACTTTAGCATATAACTTAATGTCTAAGTTTATAAGGGAGATGAGGCGATCATTTTTGACTTGATCTGTGGATTTGCCGGGTTTGGGGATAACAGTAATAGATGCCTCCAGGAAGTTTTTGGTAAATGTGCCTTGATGGTCTATTGACTGAAAGAGCTCAAGAAGGTGTGGGCTAAGTTGTGGGGCAAAAAGGTGAAAGAATTTCGGGGTAAAACCATCTGGGCCTGGAGCTTTCCCCGATGGTATAGTTTCGATGGCCGCTAGTATTTAATTGATATGAAATGGTTGATCTAGGGAGGAGATGTCTTCTCCTGAGAGGGTCGGAAGCTCGATTTTTTTCAAGATAATTATTGATTAAATTAATTTTCGTGGCGTAGTCTGGGGATTCTAGATTATAAAGGGAAGTATAGTAAGTGGCAAAACTGTTCACAATTGAGGAGCTGTCAGAGGACACTTGTCCAGAGCGGCTTGTTATATGCTTTATAAAGGTTTTAAATCTCTTTTTTTTGAGGGATCTAGCTAACATACGGCCTGATTTATTTTTCTCTATGAAGAATTTGTTTTTTTTGGGTTAGAGAGCGTAGATGGGCGCATTTTATAAGATAGTTATTCAGATCTTCTCTAGTTTGTTGCAAAGTGACATAGTGTCGGTTAGAATGAGGGTTATTTTTATGAGCTTGTTCAGTTTGTGTCAGTTTAGCAGTCAGAGAGTTATATAATGCTGCTCTTTGTAGGCGCTGCCTTTTAGTGTGTTTAATAAGTTCACCCCTGATGAAGCACTTGTATGCTTCCCAGTTATTGGTGATAGATGTGTCGGCAGGTCTGTTTAAGGAAAATAATTCTTTAGTTTTTTTTAGTAATTTCTATTTTTAATTGAGGGTCTGAGAAGATAAGATCGTTTAATCTTCAAGTTGGGCGACCTGAGGGTTTAGCGGACCAGTTGAAAAAGTTAATCACCGCACTGTGATCGGACCAGACCGTATGGCTGATCCTGGAATCTGTTAGGGAAGTTAGGATAGATTGGTCGCAAAGTAAGTAGTCTAGGCGAGTGTATGTTTTTTGAGGGTGTGAGAAGAAAGTGTAGTCTTTGATGTGTGTGTGTGTAATGCGCCATGTATTGAAAATGGAAGAGATTGGATTGCAGACCAATTGGCTTTAATTCTCCTATGGTTAAGATATTATTTCCCTGTGGAGGTGTCTAAGATAGGGTTAATGGGAAAATTTAGGTCGCCACCTAAGATGACTGGGGCTTTAGCAATATCTATTAGCTGATTAAGAGTTTTGCGGAAGAAGGAAGGTGTGGGGCGAATTGGTGCATAAATGTTGGCTATTGTGAGGGGTCACCGTACAGTAAGCCCACTATGATCAGTACTCTGCCCTCCGTATCGGAGTATTTTTGCAAAAGTTCAAAAGGGGTCCCTCTTTTAAAGGAGATACTAACGCCATTTTTCCTGCCAGGACCAGAGCTCATGAAATGCTGGTCATAGTGGAAAGTTGATAGTTTGGGTTCTTTAAGTGTTGTGAAGTGGGTTTCCTGTAAAAGGAGGATGTCAATTTGTTTCTTGTAGAGGTCATGAAAAGTGATAGACCGCTTCTCTGTGGAAAGAAAGCCCTTAACATTCTGTGTGGCTATGGTAAAGGTTTTAGTGGAGATATTTTTATGCATGTTTAAATTGTTTGTCAAACCCTAAATGGTAACTGGGTGAGAGTAGTTGAGAAACAACGTCTCACCGTGTAGGCAGATAAAGCTGCACTAGGTAAAACCACTCTATAGGGAAGAGAGGGAGGGGAAGGAATCTAGGGAAAGAAGGATCAGAATAAGGAGGGAATAGGTGTTGCTATTCACGGATTACTGCAATAAGGTATGTACAGTGTCTGATAGAGGAGAGAGGGTAAAAGAAGAAACAGGGATAGGGTAGAAGTAGGAAAATGTGATGTAGAAAAGTGAAGGCGCCTAGAAATGGTGCGTGCAAAAAGATATGTCCTTTATATATCCTTCAACAAAGGAAAACAAACCTCTAAATGTGGGTGATATAATTTGGTTACAATATCCACCAAACTAAACAAGGAAAAATAATAATAAATTCACAATGATGTGAATGTATGTAAAAAAATAATGTGAATGTATGTGAACAAAGTATAACGTAATATACAGTGCCAAACTATTATGATGTGTTCAAATGTCCTTCAAACAAAGAGCGAAAAATCCACAAAACTAAAACAGACAGTTACAAAAAATGTGCATATACATGTGGTATGCTAATAACCAGCAATATAGATGATGATATCAAACCACATTTAACTGTGTATTAAAGAAAAATGACTATCAATACAAGTAATATTGAAAACACACAGTGGTAGCAGTGTTAGATAGCAAGGCAGGATACATACAATAAGGTACCCAGGCACTACAGATCATACGTATAGTCCTCATACACAATCCATGTAATGGAGATATTCCTCCGAATGTCCACTATATAGCGGGTGTGCGGCAGCAAACACTCCTTCCAAGGCTAATGGCACCAGCGACGATCTGCAGATAGAAGGGAGAAAAAAAGGAGGCGCCACAATAGTGTGAGATCGTAGATGAAAGAGACCCCCACAATACGATACAGAATCACTTACTAGATTGCAAGCACTTGAGAAGTGCCACAGGTGCAGACTGAACCATTAAAAGCTGTCCAGCGAGCTTATCCTCACGATCGAAGAGCCAGAGGGTTAACTTCAAAGTCCCCCACACGTACTGAAGTTGGAGATGAGCCAAACTTGTTTGTGAAATCCCAATCTGGGAAAAATACAGCTCATGAAAAGCTCAAGCCGGTAAAGGTGTAAAAATCGGCTGATAAAAACAGTATAAAATTATACTGTTTTTATCAGCCGATTTTTACACCTTTATCGGCTTGAGCTTTTTATGAGCTGTATTTTTCCCAGATTGGGATTTCACAAACAAGTTTGGCTCATCTCCAACTTCAGTACGTGTGGGGGACTTTGAAGTTAACCCTCTGGCTCTTCGATCGTGAGGATAAGCTCGCTGGACAGCTTTTAATGGTTCAGTCTGCACCTGTGGCACTTCTCAAGTGCTTGCAATCTAGTAAGTGATTCTGTATCGTATTGTGGGGGTCTCTTTCATCTACGATCTCACACTATTGTGGCGCCTCCTTTTTTCTCCCTTCTATCTGTAGAAGTAGGAAAAGAAGAGAGGAAGGAAAGAGACAGAGAAGAGAATGAAAGAGAAAAAGTGTAATTATAACGAGTTATTTGCCGTAGCAAATAAAGAGAGGGAGAAAAAAGGGAGGAAGCAGGGGCTTAGCACGGAATGAGAAAGCCCGCCACCATATCTGAAAACAAAGACAATGGAATGGACATTGGAAGGGAAGAGGAAGGTGAAAGTGAGCAAGGTATACAAAACATTTTTCCTCTTCTTTTCCTCAACATAGAGAAAAAAAAAATAATAATAAAAAAAGGATAGTTACTAAACATTTAACCTAAACAGTGGCAACTTGTACAACGAATAACAAACTGAAAATTTAGTACATACTGGGATACATACTTGGGTAGAACACATGACTCTTCATCAATTTTTAATTATGCTAGGGATAATCATTTCTGGGGTAAGTGACCCCACCTGCAGAATTCAAGGCAAGAGACCAGAGAAACTTGTGTAAAGGACTCGGTTTAACAGTTCAAGTGTCATCAGGAGTACCCCGGGGTACTGGTTTCTTCTTGGGCAGCTTGTTCACCACCTGAGACCAGGTGCTTCTTTGGGTATGAGAGTTATTTGAGGTGGCTTGCTTCTTAAGTGGGGGTGCGATTGTGGGCATCTCAGGAGCAGGGATTCCCAGAAGATTACAAAATGAGGCAGTCTCACTTGGATCCTTACACTCTAGCTTTTTCCCACCTTTGAGGACTTGGAGAGATATTGGGAACCCCCATTTGTATGGAATCTTCTGGGTCCTGAGGTGTGAGGTGATGATGTTGAATTCTCTGCGCAGTTGTAGGGTTCTAGATGATAAGTCTTGAAATACCTGAATCTTTGATCCCATATGTGAGAAGTTATGCTGTTGTCTGGCATAGTTGAGATTGTTTTCTTTATCTCTGAAACTCTGGAAGCAGACTACTATGTCTCTCGGTGGTTGGTTCTTGCCCGGTTTAGGACGTAGAGTACGATGAGCTCTCTCTATTGGAATCTCTGGGATAACAAATGAATTTGCAATTGCAAGAGCTTGAAAGAGTTCTTGTAAGAAATGGTGTATAGCGTCTCCAGCAATTGTTTCAGGAACTCCTCTGATACGGAGGTTGTTATGCCTCGTGCGATTCTCTATATCGTCCATTTTGGATTCCAAATTGGAGATAGTGATTTGCTGTATCTGAATCTGTTGTGACATAGCGGTCATTTCCTTAACAAGTTCTTCCCTGTCATCCTCAAGTGTTTCCACTCTAAAGCCCAGCTCATTCATTTCACGCTTTAAGTCGGCGCATTCCTCACGAATACACGCCTTTACTTGTGTTATAAGGCTTTCCATGGCTTTTAATGTGACAGGGCCGTCTTCTGATTGTGCATCAGCTGTATCAACTGAGGATTCGTCATCTCCCTCTATTATTGAGGAATCAGTGTCCTTTTTCTTTTCAAATTGTTTAAAAAAGGTGCTAGTAGGACCCTGTCCTGCTGCGGCTGTTTTCAGCAGTTTATCTGCTTTGGTCATTTTGCGATGTGCCATCATTAGGTCCCCTCTGGAATCAGTGAGGTAAACTACTGACTGTAAGCCAATAAAAAAAAAATCCTTTTTTAGAGGGATGAGGAGTGTGAATTAGATAGAATGTAGTGCGCAGTTAGCAGTATCCAAGTTCTCAGGCTTATTGTGGGGCTGAGGGGGATGTGGGTAGGTTAACTTGAATGATATTAGAGCCTCATGCCCAATATATAGTAGTCCTCAAGGAACGTGCGTCACAAAGTAGGCCCCAGTTTTGTTCCGTTTTTTTAAAAGTTCAGCTTCATTGGGCTGATGTAAGTGAAAAGAGTATGTACATGTATGTTGGGTGGGTTTAGATACAAGTTACCCATATAGGGAAGAGAGGGAGGGGAAGGAATCTAGGGAAAGGAGGATCAGAATAAGGAGGGAATAGGTGTTGCGGTTCACGGATTACTGCAATAAGGTATGTACAGTGTCTGATGGAGGAGAGAGGGTAAAAGAAGAAACAGGGATAGGGTAGAAATAGGAAAAGAAGAGAGAAAGAAGAGAGGAAGGAAAGAGACAGAGAAGAGAATGAAAGAGAAAAAGTGTAATTATAACGAGTTATTTGCCGTAGCAAATAAAGAGAGGGAGAAAAAGGGAGGAAGCAGGGGCTTAGCACGGAATGAGAAAGCCCGCCACCATATCTGAAAACAAAGACAATGGAATGGACATTGGAAGGGAAGAGGAAGGTGAGAGGGAGCAAGGTATACAAAAAAATGTTCCTCTTCTTTTCCTCAACATATGCATAGAGAAAAAAAAAATAATAATAAAAAAAGGATAATTACTAAACATTTAACCTAAACAGTGGCAACTTGTACAACGAATAACAAACTGAAAACTTAGTACATACTGGGATACATACTTGGGTAGAACACATGACACATCATCAATTTTTAATTATGCTAGGGATAATCATTTCTGGGGTAAGTGACCCCACCAGCAAAATTCAAGGCACGAGACCAGAGAAACTCGTGTAAAGGACTCGGTTTAACAATTCAAGTGTCATCAGGAGTACCCCGGGGTACTGGTTTCTTCTTGGGCAGCTTGTTCACCACCTCAGACCAGGTGCTTCTTTGGGTATGAGAGTTATTTGAGGTGGCTTGTTTCTTAAGTGGGGGTGCGATTGTGGGCATCTCAGGAGCAGGGATTCCCAGAAGATTACAAAATGAGGCAGTCTCACTTGGATCCTTACACTCTAGCTTTTTCCCACCTTTGAGGACTTGGAGAGATACTGGGAACCCCCATTTGTATGGAATCTTCTGGCTCTTAAGGTGTGAGGTGATGATGTTGAATTCTCTGCGCAGTTGTAGGGTTCTAGATGATAAGTCTTGAAATACCTGAATCTTTGATCCCATATGTGAGAAGTTATGCTGTTGTCTGGCATAGTTGAGATTTTTTTCTTTATCTCTGAAACTCTGGAAGCAGACTACTATGTCTCTCGTGGTTGGTTCTCGCCCGGTTTAGGACGTAGAGTACAATGAGCTCTTTCTATTGGAATCTCTGGGATAACAAATGAATTTGCAATTGCAAGAGCTTGAAAGAGTTCTTGTAAGAAATGGTGTATAGCGTCTCCAGCAATTGTTTCAGGAACTCCTCTGATACGGAGGTTGTTACGCCTCGTGCGATTCTCTATATCATCCATTTTGGATTCCAAATTGGAGATAGTGCTTTGCTGTATCTGAATCTGTTGTGACATAGCGGTCATTTCCTTAACAAGTTCTTCCCTGTCATCCTCAAGTGTTTCCACTCTAAAGCCCAGCTCATTAATTTCAAGCTTTAAGTCGGCGCATTCCTCACGAATACACGCCTTTACTTGTGTTATAAGGCTTTCCATGGCTTTTAATGTGACAGGGCCGTCTTCTGATTGTGCATCAGCTGTATCAACTGAGGATTCGTCATCTCCCTCTATTATTGAGGAATCAGTGGCCTTTTTCTTTTCAAATTGTTTAAAAAAGGTGCTAGTAGGACCCTGTCCTGCTGCGGCTGTTTTCAGCAGTTTATCTGCTTTGGTCATTCTGCGATGTGCCATCATTAGGTCCCCTCTGGAATCAGTGAGGTAAACTACTGACTGTAAGCCAATAAAAAAAAAAAAAACTTTTTTAGAGGGATGAGGAGTGTGCATTAGATAGAATGTAGTGCGCAGTTAGCAGTATCCAAGTTCTCAGGCTTATTGTGGGGCTGAGGGGGATGTGGGTAGGTTAACTTGAATGATATTAGAGCCTCATGCCCAATATATAGTAGTCCTCAAGAAACGTGCGTCACAAAGTAGGCCCCAGTTTTGTTCCGTTTTTTTAAAAGTTCAGCTTCATTGGGCTGATGTAAGTGAAAAGAGTATGTACATGTATGTTGGGTGGGTTTAGATACAAGTTACCCATCTAAGGCCATCTAAGTCCACATTTAAGTGCATCAATATATTATCGTTGGTTGGAGGTTCCCTGCACTGGCCGTGCAACTTAGGGAAAATTAGCCATGCGGTAGCGTCATGTGCCGCGGGCCATGTGCGCTTGTCAGAGTCTTAGGTATGATATCGGGTATATACCCTTACACAAAGTCCGCAGGCCCTAATGATAGTCCCAAGCAGGCTCTATGCGGTGCTAGCGCGTGGTCCACTCACCACTAGCAGACAGGTTGCGGCCCTTCACATCACAGACGCGGTGCTCATTTCTGTCTGCTGTAGTAAGCTGGCCGAGAAGAGTATGTGTCGGTCCACAGGGTCAGTGGATGTTCCGGTAACTCCTCCGGTCTTATAAAGGTCCGGAGGAGGTTGTGGCTCAATTTGTGGTGGGTTTCTTCTTGTCCGTGAAGAGAGCCTCAGGGAAGTGCAGCCATCTCAGACGCCTGCAGGCTCCGCCCCCAAATAATCACCTTTAATGTATCAAAACATAATGTTTCGGCCTCACATGGAGGCCTTGGTCACATGTAAAAAACACACATCACAAGCATATATGTATATACGTGTGTATATATATATATATATATATATATATATATATATATATATATATATATATATATATATGTGCTTTCACTGACTGGCCCTCACTCGTGCCATCGTAGCTAAACTATTCACACTCAGATTCCATTCCCAGAGTCATTCTGGCCAAGGGGGGCAGGGTAAATTCCCTAAAGCACTGCTGCTGTCAGATTGAGTTTCCCCACAAGGGTAAAACAGACTCAGATCCACTTTCACCGGGTGCCCTACACCCCTGCCATCCCTAATAGAGTTTCCTCACTGTTTTAACTCTCTCTGGACTCTCTCTGTCCAGGGGAAACAGGTATCTCAAAGTAACACTGCTGCTGTCAGATTTGGTTTCCCCAGCTTGTCAAGGGTTAAACTGATTCATACCTGCTTTCACTGACTGGCCATCACTCGTGCCATCCCAGCTAAACTGCTCTCACTCAGATTCCATTCCCCGGACTTATTCTTGCTAAGGGAGGAAGAGGAACACACTAAAGCACTGCTGCTGTCAGATTTGGTTTTGCCACAAATATGGTTTCTCAAGGGTTAAACAGACTCAGATCCACTTTCCCTGGGTGCCCTACACCCCTGCCCTGGCCAGTCAGTGAAAGTGGGTAGGAATCGGGTAGGAGACGTTGATTGTGATGTTTTTAAATATATTAATACATTTTTAACAAGGACAGTCAACACCAGAATTTTTGTTTAAAAAGATAGATAATCCCTTTATTACCCATTCCCCAGTTTTGCAAAACCAACACTTTTATATTAATATACTTTTTACTTCTGTGACTAACTTGTATCTAAGCATCTTCTGACCGCCCCTAATCACATGACTTTTAGTTATCTATTGATTTGCATTTTAGCCAATTAGTGCAGTGTCTGCCACTAGCCACGGGCGTGATTAAGGCTGTGACACACTGCAAGCAGAGCGACGCGCAGCGTGTACATGCAGCTGTGTGCGCTCAGTGTGTCCTGGCTTTTTATCTCTGAGCACTCTGCTGCATCAGGTCGCGTAGCTGAGCGCTCAGAGATAAAATTTCTGAACTTCAGAAGCGATGCGACACGGAGCCAAGCAGCTGCCTTGCCTCACGTTGCTCCGCTTGCAGTGTGTCACAGCCTTTACAATGCTATCTATATGGCTTACATGAGCTAGCTCTCCCCTGCTGTGAAAAGCAAATAAAAAAGAGGACTTCAAGGGCTTAGAAATTATCATATTTATTTATAAAAATATTTTACCAGGAAGGATACATTGAGATTTCTCTCGTTTTCAAGTATGTCCTGGGTCCACAAAACATTGCATTGATACAATAGGGTACAATAAAATACAAAAACAATAATAATACACAATATATGCAAACATTAACGTAGAACAGGTAGGAAATATATAATTAACCATGACAGGTGCATTCTGTGTTGAGATATATAGAGAGGGATCTCTTAAAGGATATTAGGCTTGGGGAAGGTTTGAAAGTGTGCGGGAGGTCGTTCCATAACTGTGGTGCTCTGTAGGAAAAGGAGGATCTAGCTGCTTTCTTTTTGTATTGAGGCAAGCTAAATAATGTGCTGGTACTGGATCCTTCCTAGGTTTGCTTTCAACTAAGAATACCAAGAGAACAAAGCAAAATTGTTGATAAAAGTAAATTGGAAAGTTGTTTAAAATTACATGCCCTATTTGAAAAATGAAAGTTTTTTTTGGACTTGACTGTCCCTTTAAACAAGGGCCGATTTGCCCGACTTGTCAGTCCGCCCCTGTCCCCTTCCTCCCTTGGCCAGAATGAGTCTGGGTAATGGAATCTGAGTGAGAACAGTTTAGCTGGGATTGCACTAGTTATGGCCGTTAGTTAAAGCGGGTAGGAATCAGTTTAACCCTTGACAGGGAAACCAAATCTTACAGCAGCAGTGTTACTATGAGATACCTGTTTCCCCTGGACAGAGAGAGTCCAGGGAGAGCGAGAACAGTGAGGAAACTCTATTAGGAATGGCAGGGGTCTAGGGCACCCGGGGAAAGTGGATCTGAGTCTGTTTAACCCTTGAGAAACCATATTTGTGGGGAAAACAAATCTGACAGCAGCAGTGCTTTAGTGTGTTCCCCTTCCTCCCTTATCCAAAATGAGTCCGGGGAATGGAATCTCAGTGAGAACAGTTTAGCTGGAATGGCACGAGTGATGGCCAGTCAGTGAAAGTAAGAATCAGTTTAACCCTTGACAATCTGGGGAAACCAAATCTGACAGCAGCAGTGTTACTATGAGATACCTATTTTCCCTGGACAGAGAGAGTGAAAACAGTGAGGATACTCTATTAGGGATGGCAGGGGTTTAGGGCACCAGGGAAAGGGGATCTTAGTCTGTTTAACCCATGAGAAACCATATTTTAGGGGAAACAACATTTGTGGGGAAACCAAATCTGATAGCACCAGTGCTTTAGGGAGTTTACCCTGCCCCCTTGGCCAGAATGACTCTGGAGAATGGAATCTGAGTGCAAATAGTTTAGCTGTGATGGCACGAGTGAGGGCCAGTCAGTGAAAGCAGGTAGGCATCAGTTTAACCCTTTTACAAGCTGGGGAAACAAAATCTGACAGCAGCAGTGTTTCTGTGAGTTTCCCCTGCTTCCCTTGGCCAAAATGAGTCCAGGGAGTGAAAAAACAAAATTTATGCTTACCTGATAAATTCCTTTCTCCTGTAGTGTGGTCAGTCCACGGGTCATCATTACTTCTGGGATATTAACTCCTCCCCAACAGGAAGTGCAAGAGGATTCACCCAGCAGAGCTGCTATATAGCTCCTCCCCTCTACGTCACACCCAGTCATTCGACCAAGAACCAACGAGAAAGGAGAAGCCAAAGGGTGCAGTGGTGACTGGAGTATAATTTAAAATTTTTTTTAGACCTGCCATAAAAAACAGGGCGGGCCGTGGACTGACCACACTACAGGAGAAAGGAATTTATCAGGTAAGCATAAATTTTGTTTTCTCCTGTTAAGTGTGGTCAGTCCACGGGTCATCATTACTTCTGGGATACCAATACCAAAGCTAAAGTACACGGATGACGGGAGGGACAGGCAGGCTCTTTATATGGAAGGAACCACTGCCTGAAGAACCTTTCTCCCAAAAACAGCCTCCGAAGAAGCAAAAGTGTCAAATTTGTAAAATTTGGAAAAAGTATGAAGAGAAGACCAAGTTGCAGCCTTGCAAATCTGTTCAACAGAAGCCTCATTCTTAAAGGCCCAAGTGGAAGCCACAGCTCTAGTAGAATGTGCTGTAATTCTTTCAGGAGGCTGCTGTCCAGCAGTCTCATAGGCTAACCGTATTATGCTACGAAGCCAAAAAGAGAGAGAGGTAGCCGAAGCTTTTTGACCTCTCCTCTGACCAGAATAAACGACAAACAGGGAAGACGTTTGTCGAAAATCCTTAGTTGCCTGTAGATAAAATTTCAGGGCACGGACTACATCTAGATTGTGTAGCAGACGTTCCTTCTTCGAAGAAGGATTAGGACACAAAGATGGAACAACAATCTCTTGATTGATATTCCTGTTAGTGACCACCTTAGGTAGGAACCCAGGTTTAGTACGCAGAACTACCTTGTCTGAATGAAAAATCAGATAAGGAGAATCACAATGTAAAGCAGATAACTCAGAGACTCTTCGAGCCGAGGAAATCGCCATTAAAAACAGAACTTTCCAAGATAACAGCTTGATATCAATGGAATGAAGGGGTTCAAACGGAACACCCTGTAAAACATTAAGAACTAAGTTCAAACTCCATGGTGGAGCAACAGTTTTAAACACAGGCTTGATCCTAGCTAAAGCCTGACAAAAAGCTTGAACGTCCGGAACTTCTGACAGACGTTTGTGTAAAAGAATGGACAGAGCTGAAATCTGTCCCTTTAAGGAACTAGCGGATAAACCCTTTTCTAAACCTTCTTGTAGAAAAGACAATATCCTAGGAATCCTAACCTTACTCCATGAGTAACTCTTGGATTCGCACCAATATAAGTATTTGCGCCATATCTTATGGTAAATCTTTCTGGTAACAGGCTTCCTAGCCTGTATTAAGGTATCAATAACTGACTCAGAAAAACCACGTTTTGATAAGATCAAGCGTTCAATTTCCAAGCAGTCAGCTTCAGAGAAATTAGATTTTGATGTTTGAAGGGACCCTGGATCAGAAGGTCCTGTTTCAGAGGTAGAGACCAAGGTGGACAGGATGACATGTCCACTAGATCTGCATACCAAGTCCTGCGTGGCCATGCAGGTGCTATTAGAATCACTGATGCTCTCTCCTGTTTGATTCTGGCAATCAATCGAGGAAGCATCGGGAAGGGTGGAAACACATAAGCCATCCCGAAGGTCCAAGGTGCTGTCAAAGCATCTATCAGAACCGCTCCCGGATCCCTGGATCTGGACCCGTAACGAGGAAGCTTGGCGTTCTGTCGAGACGCCATGAGATCTATCTCTGGTTTGCCCCAACGTCGAAGTATTTGGGCAAAGACCTCCGGATGAAGTTCCCACTCCCCCGGATGAAAAGTCTGACGACTTAGGAAATCCGCCTCCCAGTTCTCCACTCCCGGGATGTGGATTGCTGACAGATGGCAAGAGTGAGACTCTGCCCAGCGAATTATCTTTGATACTTCCATCATTGCTAGGGAGCTTCTTGTCCCTCCCTGATGGTTGATGTAAGCTACAGTCGTGATGTTGTCCGACTGAAACCTGATGAACCCCCGAGTTGTTAACTGGGGCCAAGCCAGAAGGGCATTGAGAACTGCTCTCAATTCCAGAATGTTTATTGGCAGGAGACTCTCCTCCTGATTCCATTGTCCCTGAGCCTTCAGAGAATTCCAGACAGCGCCCCAACCTAGTAGGCTGGCGTCTGTTGTTACAATTGTCCAGTCTGGCCTGCTGAATGGCATCCCCCTGGACAGATGTGGCCGAGAAAGCCACCATAGAAGAGAATTTCTGGTCTCTTGATCCAGATTCAGAGTAGGGGACAAGTCTGAGTAATCCCCATTCCACTGACTTAGCATGCACAATTGCAGCGGTCTGAGATGTAGGCGTGCAAAGGGTACTATGTCCATTGCCGCTACCATTAAGACGATCACCTCCATGCATTGAGCTACTGACGGGTGTTGAATGGAATGAAGGACACGGCATGCATTTTGAAGCTTTGTTAACCTGTCTTCTGTCAGGTAAATCTTCATTTCTACAGAATCTATAAGAGTCCCCAAGAAGGGAACTCTTGTGAGTGGAAAGAGAGAACTCTTCTTTTCGTTCACCTTCCATCCATGCGACCTTAGAAATGCCAGTACTAACTCTGTATGAGACTTGGCAGTTTGAAAGCTTGAAGCTTGTATCAGAATGTCGTCTAGGTACGGAGCTACCGAAATTCCTTGCGGTCTTAGTACCGCCAGAAGAGCACCCAGAACCTTCGTGAAGATTCTTAGAGCCGTAGCCAATCCGAATGGAAGAGCTACAAACTGGTAATGCCTGTCTAGGAAGGCAAACCTTAGATACCGGTAATGATCTTTGTGAATCGGTATGTGAAGGTAAGCATCCTTTAAATCCACTGTGGTCATGTACTGACCCTTTTGGATCATGGGTAAGATTGTCCGAATAGTTTCCATTTTGAACGATGGAACTCTTAGGAATTTGTTTAGGATTTTTAAATCCAGGATTGGCCTGAAAGTTCCCTCTTTTTTGGGAACCACAAACAGATTTGAGTAAAACCCTTGTCCTTGTTCCGACCGCGGAACCGGATGGATCACTCCCATTAGTAAAAGATCTTGTACACAGCGTAGAAACGCCTCTTTCTTTATTTGGTTTGTTGACAACCTTGACAGATGAAATCTCCCTTTTGGGGGAGAGGATTTGAAGTCCAGAAGGTATCCCTGAGATATGATCTCTAACGCCCAGGGATCCTGGACATCTCTTGCCCAAGCCTGGGCCAAGAGAGAAAGTCTGCCCCCCACTAGATCCGTTCCCGGATCGGGGGCCCTCAATTCATGCTGTCTTAGGGGCAGCAGCAGGTTTCCTGGCCTGCTTGCCCTTGTTCCAGGACTGGTTAGGTCTCCAGCCTTGTCTGTAGCGAGCAACAGCTCCTTCCTGTTTTGGTGCAGAGGAAGTTGATGCTGCTCCTGCTTTGAAATTCCAAAAGGAACGAAAATTAGACTGTCTAGCCTTAGGTTTGGCTCTGTCTTGAGGCAGGGCATGGCCCTTACCTCCTGTAATGTCAGCGATAATTTCTTTCAACCCGGGCCCGAATAAGGTCTGCCCTTTGAAAGGTATGTTAAGTAATTTAGATTTAGAAGTAACGTCAGCTGACCAGGATTTTAGCCACAGTGCTCTGCGTGTCTGAATGGCGAATCCGGAATTCTTGGCCGTAAGTTTAGTCAAATGTACTACGGCATCCGAAATAAATGAATTAGCTAGCTTAAGTGTCTTAAGCTTGTTTGAAATCTCATCTATAGTTATTGAGTCAAGAGTCTCTTCCAGGGACTCGGACCAAAAAGCGGCCGCGGCCGTGACAGACGCAATACATGCAAGGGGTTGCAATATAAAACCTTGTTGAACAAACATTTTCTTAAGGTAACCCTCTAATTTTTTATCCATTGGATCTGAAAAGGCACAGCTATCCTCCACCGGGATAGTGGTACGCTTAGCCAGAGTAGAAAACCGCTCCCTCCACCTTAGGGACCGTCTGCCATAAGTCCCGTGTGGT